>NW_020289928.1:0-41640 GCF_003144135.1 Microstroma glucosiphilum | reverse complement strand
GTCACTCGCCCGCGCACTAATCTCCGGGGCCTTTCGTACTCGTCACTCGCCCGCGCACTAATCTCCGGGGCTCTCCGAGGCTTCTCGCGGAGATCAAAGCAGCCCGGTGGCGATTGCGCTTCTCCCGACTCTGCCTCTTGTCCGTCACCCAGCCATCGACGACACTTTGGATAGCACGCAGGCTCGCTTCGCACGGAGCAAGCAGGCTGCTGCCGTGGGAGCTGGTGAGAAGGGGCGGCGCGATGCATCGACCTCTATATGAATAGCCGCGCCTCGTGTGCTCATCAGCCCCTCCCAACACTACTCACACTTTCTTGTCCTCCTACCTTTGCACCTTTCCTTCTTGCTGCTGGCTTCCGCACTTGAGCCAACAATGGTCGCGTATCAAAACATTGCCATTGCAGGAGTGAGTCATTGTCGAATTGTGCACTTGTCGCGGAAGCACCAACTCACTGATCTCCTCTTCCTCCACAGGCTACGGGCAACCTCGGTCCGTCGATCGTTAGAAAGCTCCTGAATGCCGGTTTGAACGTTATCGTTCTTACTCGCAACGGCACGCGAAGCGCTACCCTGCCTCAAAGTGTCAAGCAAGTCGTTGTTGAGTATTCTAGTCAGCAATCGCTCGTAGCCGCACTCGGCGGCATCGAGGCTTTGATCTCCACTATCCCCGATCACGGCGCACAACCTGCCCTCATCGATGCCGCGATTGAGGCTGGTGTAAAGCGTTTCATTTCTTCCGATTTCGGCTCTGATGTTCCCGGTAATACTCAGACGGCCTCCTTGCCCGTTTTCGCTGGCAAAGCCAAAACTCAGGCCTATCTCGAATCAAAGAGAGACCAGATTGAATACACCCAGGTCGTCAACGGAGCACTCCTGGATTGGGGAATTATGGTCGGATTCCTCATTGATGTTCGGGGTGGCCCCACTCGACTCTTCGATGGCGGGAGGGGCCGCTTTAGTGCCACCACCCTTGCCCACGTCGCTCAGGCAGTCCTAGGCATCTTGCAGCATTCCGCTGAGACACTGAATCGAGCTGTGTACGTGCAGAGCGCCGCGGTGTCACAGATGCAGCTGCTTGCGCTCGCAAAGCAAGCAAAGCCGTCTCTCAAGACCGAGACTTCCGTCCACAGCACCGCTGAACTGGAGAAGGGGGCGTATGCAATTCTCGAGAGTGGCAATGGTGACATCCGCAACGCGATGCTCGACTTCATAGCCGTCTCCATCTTCAGAGAGGGCTACGGTGGTCTTTTCTCCTTGACAGACAACAATCTCCTGGGTATCAAAGAGCTCGACGAAGCCGAGCTTTCATCATTGGTGAGCCAGTTCGTCTAAAATTGCCCTCATTAGGATGTGAATTCAATGAAAGCATCCGAAACAAAGCCGGTCCGGCCTGTACAGCTCTGCTTTCGACTGCGTCGACTGTGAGCTCAGAACCATCGAGTGCTGTATCCATCCCGTCCGAGGCCGCCCAGTTCGTGATGTGATGTAGAATCCTAGTCATTCTACAGCTTGCGCTCTCTCACACCACGTCCGGCGGCATCGCCGAGGGCATCTTCGCGGGGCACACGGGAGCGCAGCATGTACAGAAACTCTCAAGGCGAGGGCCAGTCTCAGTGGTATTGTTGTAGAGCGTTGTCATAAAACCCCCCTTAAGCTGGTCCGTCCCCCATTATCCCCGGATCTCACATTTGGTACCACGTCCGATTGAGCGTATACCATCTTTCATGCCCCGCCCACATCATCTGGCGTCGCTGCGTTCACCCCTCTGCGAACGAGCTAGCATGTTCTGCATTTGTTTCATCAGAGGTCAAAGACGGCTTGATGAGACTGCAGCATGGTGCACGCAAGCTTGTGAAGACTCACTGCATACTTTGAGTGAGTCAGTTGCATCAAACTGTATTACTGTCACCGTCGCAACTGTGTGACAGACCCTCGCGAGACAGTTGCGGCTATGAAGCTGCTCAAAGGGCAAGGCCAGATCAGATTTGTCGGAGTTTCCAAACTTCTTCTAGAGAAGCTTCAGGCTTGTAACGATGTCTGCCACGTCGATGCCATTGAGAACAAAGTCAGCCCCTGGATGCCCGAAGTATCAAAGTAGGCATCTTGAATTAGTGCGAGCAGAGTGACTTCATATCTTGCTCGGCAGAGAAGTGACCTTTCTTCTCTGAACGGACCCGCGTATGGTGCCTACCCACCGCTCGGGAAGGGCTGCTTACCGGTAGTGTTAAAGAGCCTTCCGATCTGGAACAGATGTATCAGGATGTCGAGTCACCGAACACAAGCGAAGAAACTCTCCACCACAACCTTCAGATCGTCGACCGCATTAGAAAGATCGCGGATCGCAAGGCATTAGGAAGATCGCGGATCGCAAGAACGCCAAAGTGGGCCACATTGCTTTGGCCTTGATAATGCAGAAGTCTCCAGCCATGGTCCCGATACCAGTGATTCCCGAAAGTGCAAGTCTGGACGACCGCCTCGTGGCCGCTACTCTCAAACTCAACAATGAAGACGTACAAGTGTCCGATCAAATTATTAGATTTGAACAAATGCTCGGTAAGCGATATGCCGGAGACTTACGCCGAAACTTGTCGCATTATTGTAGAAGACCAGGAGACCTCTTCCGGAACCGATCAGACGGTCTTCATGCCTTTGCAAGTTTGAGCATCCCCTCCAACATCAAATGACAGACAGTCCTTAAAGATCTTAAACAGATGTTTTCAACGGGTCCGTTTAGATCCGATTATGTAAATTTGACTTCACACCTAGGATACCCTTTTTTATATTTTCATGGTCAAATTGATTCTTATTAGGTTGCTGAAACAGCCTTCCCATCTTGAAAATCTAGATGTTTACTTGTTACAAGTGTATAGTTATCAAAATGGAGTACAATACCTTCCAAATATGTTGTAGACGTCAAACTCGATATTTTATGTTCAGGATTTGTTGCCACTCTTCTGCCGTCAACTCGTGTGACCCGTGTTCCCTCTTCTGCATCGGTCACAGCTCGCCTCCTTCTTCGCTTCGCCGTTTCAAGTCTCCTCCGTCATCAGGTCCACAATGTTGCTTGAAAGCTGCTCCACCATTCCGCAGCTTCGCAATGGATACTCTTGGCGCAAAGAGACTACTGTAGCCTCTCTGGGTCCTAATGTGCGAGACCTCACCTACGGTCCTGACACCATCCACTCTCGCTTCCAGCAACCTGATGCGTGCAGGAAGGGTCACGACCACAGAACGTCGGAAGACCGAGAGTCAAGCAGCAGCGCGAAGGCAAAAAGGCCCGAGCGGCCCATTCACCCATTGAGAGGGTCTATATGTTGATCCTGCCGGCGTGCCGAGTCCGACACGTGCGCTGCTGGGCGAGCAATCGGAGAATGCCTCCCGTGATGCAGCCTGCAGCTTCGTTCACCCGGTCCTGTTCCATCCGAGGGGAGATACAGAGCATGCATCAAACCAAAAGGGCAGTAGCCCACCCAGACCGAGCACTTCTGGACAGTGGTGCAAATGGCTCTTGTGCGCAGTCGTATATAAAGGGTCTACTCGCAGAGCTGGCAGGGGCAGGACAAAGGGAAAGCCCTGATTGCGATTGCCATAGGGGTTGGCGGGACAAGGCAAGGCGAGGCAAGGCAAATGCAGCAAGACGAGGCAAGGCAAACGAAGCAATCGAAGACTGTCTCACGTCTGCCTTAGGCCGCTACAGTATGAGTCACAGGGCATATCATATACAGGGAGATGCAGCAAGACATTGTTGTCGAGACAGACCCCCGTTGTCAGGTACAATATTTACAGCACACTTAAGGTATTCCTTTCCGTTTCCTCTCTTTTTCCCCTTTCTTTCTACAATCAGCCGACTACCTCTTTCTCTTCACAACTTTCTCTCTCTTCTCTTCTCATTCAATCCGAGACCCAATGGATGTACTGTACTCCTTTGTCGCTCAATCCTAGCCAAAATAATACCAGATTGCTGACATGACATGAAGTGACGTCTTGAAGCCTGCCTCAGACTGTGGCGATAAACACACTTCAGCCAATGTCAGGCATTAGAGCAGTGCCATGCGGCTAAAGTTAGTCGTGCATGCTGCCACAATATTGTAGTCATGGCTAAAGTGCTGCGGAGATGGTTGTAATTTGCCGCGACTGGCCAGATTTGAATGACGAAAGGAGTAGTCGCACTTGTGTTAGCTGCCACATGGCTCTTCTTCATCCTCGAGAAATTGCAGTTATTCTCTTACTGTATGACATGGTCTCTGTTACTTTACGCAATCTTCGCAGAATCACCCGAATGAGTTGCTGTTTAGGTCGGATTTGTCTGGAGCTTCTTATCTCCTTTGTGCCGCTGAGGTACTACTGTATGTTTGTACAAAGGGTATGAACGCTTCCGAATCTTCTTGCTCTGTGCACTCTTATTCATTACTGTAGTCGTCACTTGTAAAGATGCCAGCCGAATGTGAGGGTACTGGTTTACAAGCCATTCCACCTCCTTTGTCTTCAAAGCCGTAGCGTGGAGTTCCTTCGTCCTATCGTAGCAAATAGCCGATTCTGAGTTTGAGGCGACGTTTTTTGTGCCCGCTGTCCCTTGCCGAAGCATGAGATCGGGCGAGCGGAGGAGTGGCACTGTCGTCTGAGTGGCCAACGTCACCACGACCCAGAGGCTGCTGCGCGCTGTGCGCACCATGATGATGGTGACTTACTGTCATAGTCACACGCCTACTATTTTTGTCGCTCGATTTCAACCACATGCAGTGAAGTCAAGCCCTTTGCCAGGAAGAAAGCCATGACAAAGTATATCTGGCACCATGCACCTCTCAATTTTGGGGGCGTGACACTGTTGTAGTGCCTGACCCTGAATAGACTGTGGCTGGACTCCAGGGCCAGATTGCGAGTATTGCCAGATTTCCTGCCTGACCGCTGCTCTGAATTTCATTTGGCTCAGCTTAAGTGACAAGAGGAGTAAGGCACTCCTACAGTACTACTTCGTTTACCCACGCCCTCGACGCTGATGGAAAGTCAAGCTGCCAAACACCTCTCGAATCATGTTTCCGAACGCAAAGCCAATCACTACAGCGGCGCGTAAGTGAACGCGCAGATTTCGACGGCAAGATGGCTCTTCTCCTTTTGCTTTCTTGTCTGCGCACGCCTTGCCCGGAGCCGTCCTGCTGCCGCCGTCAAACGTGACCATCACTTTTACCCGATCTGCCCGAGACTCATGATGGCCAGGAGGCTGCAAATGGGCTAGCTAGCAACGGAGGTTATTGTGACTGCTCTCGTTGTCCTGAAGTGCTAAACTTTTCTTTGTTCTGTCTCCTTCCGCACGAGCCGACTACCCCTCTCGCCAGCGCGATTTGGCGGACTAGGTGGTGCTCTGAGCAAGGTGCCAGAAATGATCATCGCGGGCGAAGGAGACTTCCACAGGGAAGGTAAAGAAGGTCGAGTCTCTCTCGTCAAGACGCAGTACAGTAGGTGAGATTGCTCGTGTAGAGAAAAAGAAATCACAATCTTTGGGGCCAGAAGAGGTCGCTTTATGTACTTGACACAAGGTGGTCTGTCCACAGAAAAGTACCGAAGTACGGACAGAAAAGGGGATGTACGTTTGGTTTAACGTGACTCAGGGAAGGAGCGGGCGTACGGTTGTTTGAGACATCTGGAAATACGGACCAGAAGCAAAGGAGGAGAGACGGCGGCAAAGGGTGCGCCGGGGAAGGTCACCCGCGCAGCCGCTGTGAAAGCGTAGCGTCTGTGCTGGGAACCGCAAAGGTCGTACGAGAACGCAATGGTGTTGTACGCACGCCAATGATGAAGGCGCTAGCTGGTGGCAAGGCAATTTGTGGTACAGTAGAGTCTTGCGTGAGGATGTCTTCCTGAGTGGGACCTGCTCTCGTCAGCAGACTTGGCGATGGTCGTGCAAAAGCGAGTGATGGCTGCGGCTTGCGTGAGAAATTCTCTGACAAGTTGTCGCGATGACAGTGGGAGGGGAGCACTGATAGTGAGGAAAGAGGGCGTTGGCGTAGCGTCCCTCTGTGGTAGGAGGAGTTGGTAGGCCCTGGACGCAGCGTCCACGGTAGCCAGTGGTGACGGACGCAGCGTCTAAGACTGACTGGAAGATGGACATAGCGTCCATCAAAGTCATGATCCAGGGTGGCGCAGCATCCCGATTCTGCGGACGTGGCACATGTGATGGTGATCTTGAGTTGGGGATGTAGCGTCCATAGTGACCAAGAGTCGTAGACGTGACGTCCGTGTTGGCAAGGAGGCGTGGACGTGGCGTCCAGCTTGTCCTCAGTGGGCTGTGACAGCGTCCGGGACTGTGCAGTGCAAGCCGAAGCTCACATCGAAGTAATGGACAGGACGGATACGAGGTATCTCTGTATAGTATTGAGGACGGCTTTGCAGCATGATGCGGGCGGCCTCGGCATCGTACTCGTTTGATATAAGGCAAGCGCCATCGCGCCTCCAGAGGTCCCCTCGAGATTTTGTCTGCTGAGCAGTGCTCCGAGAAGGATGACTCAGAGTACCGCTGCTTCTGCAAGAGAGGAGGGGAGGGAGGAAAGCTATTGATTGCACTCCGAGCTGCCAATGTATCAGTGAGGCAGTCAGACGTAATCACACATTGACCGAGATGCTAACGCCTTCAACGCTGGCCAGTGAGGTCTTCTCCTTGGCGCAGATCTTCGCAGGCATATCGGACGACACTGCACGGGTGTTGCGACATCGTCCCCGGAGCTTATTGCTTCATCTGGCCCTTCAGCAATGTTCGCTGTGCGTAGCTAGGGGACAGACTCTCGTGCCTTTCGGTGAGACCAGAGTCTCGAGAGCTGCTGAAAGGGCACATACCGGACTCATCCTGAATGGAGTATCAAGCTCCGATCGAGATTACAGTCAAACCGCTTGAACATCAGCGGAAAGAAGTGCGAAGTATGTGGTCTTCACGACCGGTGATGTGAGGTACTGACAGGTCTAGAGGGTGGAGAGGTAGAGCCTTACTGCCTTCCACCAGCATGCAGTCAAGTGGTCCTGTCCAGATAGGCCACACTCCCAGGAAAGCGTCGCTTCATGTGAAGCCTGCGTTGTAACGTACCGATCGGGGCGTGTTCATGTCAACATGAGGCCAGGTTGATAGTCTCACATCGCTGGCACTAAGCAGCATCGTATCACCAGAAGGGAAATCAATTCGATCGTGTCATCAGAGGGGATCTTCGCTACCACGCACCGCACGAAGGCGGACGTTCCGCGCAGGAGACAACACAGGGCGTAGGGGAAGAGAGTCTGAGGGCGTTGTGAGATCATGTGAGTTTCAATCTTTTGAAAGGAAAACTACGGGGGTTGCGAAAGCGTGAGCGAGTGTAGCGTCAGCGTGTGTTACTGACGCTCTAGTGGAGACTTTACTCACGCCAATCGATCCGAGGGCTTTTGACTCTTTCTGGCGCGACGTGGACCTTCGAGGGTTGCTTCTGGCTGTTTGGCAGTGACGTATACAGTGCGTTCCCCACGGAAATGCTTTGTTGCGGGCATCGAGCATGGTTTGGCATCAAGTGTAGCATTGCCATGCGGACTGCAAGGTTCGATGAGATCCGGTCGATCTGGACGCTCTGAACATCCGTCTTCATGGTCTCCTTCTCTACTAGGGTTCCCTCTCGGAAGATGCTTGATGTTCTTAAGCTTTTGTGGTGTGTCTGCGGAAGAAACGGCGTTCGATTGATTAGTCTTCATCATGACTGCTGAGAAGAGACGAAAGGGGGTGGTAGACAGTCCTTCGCCTTCGTACTCACAATTGTACGTGGGAGTACGAGGTGTATCTACGTTGAGAACACTGGACATTGATAACCACTGGCAAATGTCTGACATTGCCAGGAGACGACTGGTCGACGATCGTCGAGACGGTTGAAAGACGCCAGTCAATGAAGGCGTGGGATCGGATGGCAATTGGAAGATTGGAGGAGTAAGTGTAGTTTGTATATGACCGAGACACCACGTCAACATGGGTGAGACTGGACGATGACCTACCAGATGCTCAGTGAGGCCCATGACAGCGGTCTTCTCTGCTGTGTCCAACGCACTTGCGTTGACCATGAAGTTGGCGTCGCGTAGAAGGCCAATCTCTGATGACGTCGCGCTCAGCAGAACTTCGTGAAAGAGGTACCTGAGAGTGTCGTGTATGGTGGAGGTGTCGGCGATTGTGCATCCATAGGTTTTCAGAAAGGCACTTCTCGTCTGCAAGCTCGAACCGACAGAGCTTCCCTTCACTTGGACTTACTTGCCTGTAAACAGCTCATACAGAGTGCAACCAAGGGACCAGAGATCGACGGCAGGGCCGTACGGCCTACAGCAAAGGATCTCCTAGGCAGGCCAATCATGATTCGCTTCAGTAATGTTGACAATGCTTCTTCGGGCGAAGGCCACAGCATCTGTTACCATTGACACAAGCAGTGCCATGCCAACAGCAGTACTCACTGGAGCTCTGTATCCAGGCGTCTAGCAAAAGTCGGGTAGTGAAAAAATGAATGATGTTGACGACCTCTTTCAGTGACATCGTCGACCCGATCTCTCTTCATGCAACTACCCGCAGCTACTCACACCGTCATACGAGCGGGTCTCGCACTTGCCACAGTATGCCTTCTTGGCCAGACCAAAATCGCAGAGCTTCAGAATGCCGCCGGAAGTGATCAATACTGCGAAAAAGGGCGACTTCCTCAGTGTTCGCGGAATGATGCGTGCAGAGCGCGCTGAGCTTCGCCTGGTGGCGCCCCACTGACCATTGTCGGGTTTGATATCGCAATGAATAATTTGGTAGCCGTCGAATCCATAGTGGCAGTAGTGGATCGCGCTGATGAGTTGAGCAGCAGCAGCTTGTCTATTCAGCCTTTCAGCCGGGAATCTGGATCGTACACGCCCGCCTCTGGCGATTCAGCGTATGTCAAAAAAGGTGTGGCTATCGAGGCATGGTTCTACTTACCGAGGACCATGGATTAGACCCTGAAGACTGCCATTGACGCAGAATTCCAGAATCAGATCGGTGAAAATGACACTTTCGGCGGCTGCTACAAACTCGATGACATTCTTGTGTCGAAGCGATTGTAGAAAGGCAAACTCTTTGGCAGCACAGCGTCTACCGGGGCTCGCTTGCCCGCCGAAGGTCCTCTTGATTGCTACCTGCGGAGCAAGAGCAGAAGCACAGCAAGGAGGAGCCAGAAGAAGTCAGACAGTGCTACAGCAAGCGCCAACATGGAAGGACTGATCTTTGAACGTAGGTGATGCTCAGCGTCAGGAGCTTGAAGACTCACTTTCCGGCCGCCCAATCGGCCGCGATACACTGTAGCAAAACCGCCCTGTCCAACTTGTTCCAAGATTTGCAAAGACATGCCCATTGTGGAAGGAAGAGAGATGCGGGAGGGATGATAGTGCATGACTTCCGACAGGAATGTAGACTGGCCTCCTTCTTATAGTTTCAAGTTGCCCTCACTCCTACGCGTCACTGCGATCACCCTCTCCTCGCTGAGTCTAAGCCTCTACGTCACCGATTAGCCAGTGAAAGCTTCATGATGAGCCAGTGATGGACTCTTCAGCGGCTACAGAGGGCTTGTGCCCCAAGCGCAAGCCAACGCGGAAGGAGCACGTACCTGACCGCTTGAACGCGAGCGCCTGCGAAGCGCAAATATGCTGCAGGTAGACCGTTGAAGAAAGTACGCACGCTGTACACGCCACTCAGCGTACCGGGAATGTTGTCCACAAGCCGCTTACCTGCGCCTTTCGCTTCGATCCAACGTCCAGCTAGCACCCAAGAGCCGTGTCAGACGAAGAAGTTCCAATCCTCCTGCTGCATCGAGAATCTGACTTCTCCGCGTCCCGGGCTCCATTTGCATTGTCCGCTGGAAGATGGAGACGAATATTGACCCGCTTGAGCCAGCGACCCTTCCTGTCCTTCTCCACCCGACGGGCAGTAGAGGGAGTGAGAGAGCCGGTGGAGGCCAAGGCATAGCGATCCCGCCGAGCAACAGACACTCAAGTCCACAGAACTAGGTCGCTTGTGCGGGAGCAATCCAGTCTTCTGAACCGTCACTCGGGTACACTCAAAGGCGACACTCTGAGGTCTTCGCCTCAGAATGTCGCGGATCACGAATGTGAATGAATAATGCGAATCCTATGGGCGAATGGGGGCCTGCGCTCCTGCGATGCCACGAGTCGTCTCACTGAGATATCCTAGACAATCAACACATAGAAGAGTGAGAGAGTATTCTAATGGTCTCTTGAGCCACGCAAAGAGGTCTCGAAATTGGCACAGTGGCTGCGCTACCGGCGCCACCGCCAGCAGAAGCGGGCTGAGGCGGTCATGAGACTAGCAGTTCACCCACTCACAGCTCTGCGTGGTCATGTACCTCGACAAAAGCATCTTGTCGCAGCCGCCCAGAGCTTGTTTCAGAGCGTCACTCCACGCCTGACCAGTCAAACTTCTGTCCCACAGCCGAGCCCAGAGCTCAAAAACATGGGCCAGATAGCACTGTCAAGATGAACTCAGCGGTTCGCAGCGTCCTTTGGTCTCGGGTGAGGGCGGGCTGAACGTACAAGCTGGCCAGAAATACTCACCAAGAGCCTTCTGTGCCATGGACCATGAGCTCAAGAGCTCGAGGACTTAGACTTCGATGGGTTCCCAATCCCTTCAGCACCTGATCCTGTGATCCCATACTTGCTTGCCCATGCACGTACCGCATAATGCTATGTGGTCAAGCCGCTGCTGCTGTCCACGAGCTTCCACCCTGGATCCCTACCAGTGCTCAATCTTGTCACCGTCCGCAGTGTACCCTGCGCTCTCATGTCTCGTCCCGCGCCCGCTTGCCCCTTGCCCATGTAGCACGACCCCAGTCAACAGACCTCTTCAACACGACTGAAATCAGACTTGCTTCACAAGGTCTTTCACACCGTGTTTTTCGCACTAATTCTGCGGCCGCCAGTTCGGCAATCATCGGCGGGGCGCCTGGAGGGCCAGCCCACGATGCAGATCACACGCGCCCTCATAGGGGAGGATTGGTGTGAACGAAAGACGAATGCGCTACAGTGACCTTAAGTCCCACGCCCCTCACACCCTCCCCTCTACAAGGTCCCGCGCTTCTCCTATGCACAGTCCCGGTAGACGATATGAGCTGCCCAAACTGTCTAATCGGAGAGTGTATTTGCCACACCCATCGGAACACACGACGGAGCGAGATCTTGCAGTAGCCGGCGCTCTGGTGAATCCAGAGCTCGAGAGGGCGCGCGCTTCTTTGGACCTTCCGCGACAGGGCACACATTTGACAACATAAGTGCCTTCGTGCTCATCATAGTGCGGGCTTTCGATACGAAGCACGCGTGGGTGCCGGCAGAACCAGTACCCTGTACAGCGCTACGACCTTGCTGCTTCCAGGTAGACTTTGAGCTGGAGAAGCGCGCCACATGTACCCAGACAAAGATGAAGGTTGATGTCGAGTGCGATCTGCCACAAAGCCGCTCAGTATGGCTGCGTTGTCTCAAAGACTTCGAGAGCCACAGACATAGGGGAAGAGAGATTGCTAGCGAGGAAGTCAGCGCCAGGAAGTCAGCGCCGGGAAGTCAGCGCCGCTTGATGTGTTGGCCAGATTAAGAGGACGCAGGTCCACTTGTCTCTCGACTGCAGACATTGTGCCGGTCGCGTCTTCGCGTGGTGCAGCAACGAATCGGTCTTGGTCGGTACGGTTCTTCGCTATGCCGAACCACTGACCAGCACTTGCGTCGAGCACCGGAACGAAGCAGGACGTCAGAAATGACTGACACCATCCCGTGATGCAATCGTCGACTTTGCCAGGGAGCTGAGCTGCGCTGAGCTTAGCTACCGAGTATTGCAGACGAGAGGCCCGCTGCTGGTGATAGGTCCTGGTCCAACTTCGGTCACCCGAGAGTAGTCCAAGGGAGCATCCGATACCAGCGCTTACGATCGACGGGGCCGCCGGCTGGCAACGTTGCGGGCAACGACCCTGTGCGCAGCGGCGAAGGTGCTGACAGAAGCCGTACGGCGCTCCTGGAGAGACACCGGTGAGGGGTCGGTCCTTCCCGACTTCGTTCTCAGACGTGATTTGATTGCGTCTGTCTTCAGGCTCAGAGGTCTTGACCGGCCCGTGGCTTTGGCGAAGAGCGCACACGCATTGCAGACCACATTCCCACACCTGTCGCGCCTCCATAGCGGTGTCTTCTCTGTCGCACGATTACTACAAAAGGGCTCATGGAGATCTTTGGAGGGAGAAAAGATCGACGAGGATGCCGCAGCTCTCGGTCTCTTCGTCTCGACGCCGTAGGCTTCTCCAGTGTATGAGAGGGCTGCCCAAGCATTTCCAGAGGGAGCACGAACACCCTTCCGTCCTCTCGTTGCTTCAGGTCCTCCGTTGTCGGCTGGACGCTGTAAGTGCCGTGTACGCGCTTTCTCGCATCCGACCTCCTCTACGCATGGTGCGTGCCAGGATAGGATGGAAGCCTGCGTAATTGCGCGGTTGCTGTCTGTTGGCAGTGGATTAGTGGGCGTTTGCTGCTTTGCGTTGTGCAGCAACCTCGCCGGCGGGGTTGAGCTGCTCCAGGACCAAGGAATGCCAGCGATGCCAGCGAAGAACGGGTAGGATCCTCTTTTCGAGAGGTGATACACGTGCTGAGAGGGGCGAGCCGTACACTGTCGGCGTCGTCGGCTCCAAAGCTCCCAACCCGACGCTGTAAGCCTGGATGCGACGCCAGATCATGCGGACAGCCTGGCAAGGGCGGCAGGCGGCAGTGATGTCGATCGCCCATCGAGGCACCTGGGAAGAGGGAGGATGAGAGGATGGGTAATAGGCAGAGCCGACTCTGGCCCGTTTGTATTTCCACAGAATGGCCCTGTATGGGCAGGGGGAAAGCTTGGAGCAGTCGAGGGAGTAGACTTGGTGCTGGAACAAATCACTCGTCTTGCCGAGCTTTCGTGTGGGTTTGGCGAAAGTGACATGTGGAATATGAGGTTTACGTGTCAATGATGCCGTTCCGACAGATCTTCAACCACCGATTGTCGCGAGTGCTGCCGTCAATTGGCATTTTGGCACCACTTCGCGTTCGGTCCTGGGTCGAGCGCCTCTGCTTGAAGCCACAGGGCGACTTCAGACTGGTACCATCGCCCCACAGAAAGGGACGACCTTCCTACTGACCATGCTGTCCTTCACTTGGGGCACGACCGAGCGCGATGGCGTCTGAGCAAAGGACGAGTAGGATTGCGCGAACCGACAGCTGCTCCTACAACACCACCATCGTCCAGCTCTCGGTCGCTAGCTTTCCACTGCACAGTAAGTCTTCGAAAACATTTACGGGACCCCGGTATCCACGATTCACTCACGTTGGTAGAACTACCCACTTCGATCGATGAGAGGCGCGCGAGATGATCCCGTCGCAAAAGGAGGCTGCAGCCCGACGAACCTGACAGAAGAGTAACAGGAGGATGGATGAAAGGGTGAGACATGCGTTGCTTGCTACTGTATCGAGCCCGTTCATCTGTCTTTGATCACGAGCGGCAAGGACACAGCAAGCCCACAGACGGGATGCAGAGCCGGACAGAGTGCGCTGTGCTGACAGAGGAGCAGACCCCCGCTGGCGAAGGCAATTCAGCTCGGACCAAAGAGCCGAGGGAGCCGAGTACTCGGCAATGCTAGTACATTAGAGCTGCAAAGCATGTCACTTGCGCCAGGTCGACCAGTGAACCATGCACGACGGACCGCGGACGTTGAACTGATTTTCGATCGCCGCGATGGTGGGCCTGACCAAAAACACCCGGCATTGCGCTTTCGATTCGTTGTCCGTGTCTAGCGAACTGCCCGGGAGATCCAAGCGCTCGTGGCGCAGCGCGTGCCGGTGCCCTCTCTGCGTCAGGCTGAGTGACGCTCCGTAGCCGCGCATTATCGTCTCCCGAGCGCGCATGCTCCTCGGCGGGGTTTGAAAGTGTGCGCCCAGTTCTGTACTACTTCAGCGAAGATGGCGGTGGAGCAAGGCCAAAGCTACCAGTTCCTTTGTACTTCTGACGCCTCGCAATAGTCGGGCCTGCCGTCACAACATCGGAGCGATCCGCCCCGTTGCGACCTTGAGCCTGTTGAGCAATTTCCTGCGCCTCCTCGGTCCATCGGCGTCTTTTGCAGGATCCACTCGTGCGCTTTTGTCGCTCTTGGTCAGGTGCCGATTGGCAGCAGCAGCAGACATCGTGGCGAAACCACTGGTGCGAGACAAGGAGGCCGGAGAGAACGGGAGTAGACAAAGATTCCGGAGGACTGGGCGGGTCCATTGACTTGTGAGAGGAGATCGATGCCCTTGTCCACCCCGAGCCGAAGCAGCCGCCTCTGCAGGTTCACCTTTCGACCCATTCAGATTCGGCCCGCTCGAACAAAGGGTCGCGTAGTCGTACGTACAGTATATAGCAGAACGGTGCACCCCTTTCTCGATATTGCAAAGATCCGTATCCACCCTCATGTCCTCTGTTACGCCACACAGCGAGGAACTCTTGCCGCACGCAAAGGATCTACAGGAGATCCGCAACATCGACGTTCTGCAGCATGGCATCACGGCCTGCATCCGCTCCTCGGAAAAGCTGGAGGCGTGCCGGCGAGCTGGGTGGATCTACCTCGCCTTCTCCCTCTCCTTATGGCGGGCGGAGCTGATCGCCGATCCGAGTGACTGTCCGGACTTAGCCCTTGGCGTTGGCGCTGCACATCACAAGGTCAGTGCCGTTTGGCACCTTCGCCCATGCCATTGCCGACTTTCGAAGATGCTGACTGCCTGCACATGGACAGATCACACTCAATGGATGGTCCGAGGGTCTCTCGAGCGACGAAAAGCGTGCTCTGCTGGTCGACGCGCCCTCGCGCGAAGCGGGCAGCAAAGCGACGTCAAAAGCTGCCGCGGAGTCTTGCTACTTCATCGATCTGCAGGAAAAGCTGGCCGCAGGCGACAGGCGCGGTCGCAAGAGGGGTCGTGAGTCCGGCGCGTCGAACTAACCCATGTCCGACTCAGCCATAGACAGCTCCCTCGAGCCATCGACCATCAACAATCCCTCCTACGTCCTTGCTTCAGCATTGTCGAACGTTGCCGAGACTGAAAGCATCGGGATGAACTTGACACATCGCATCAACCAAGCGTATTTCCGATTGGGTGAGGCTTATGTGAACTTTGGCAAGTCTACCTTCGAAAGCTGTCCTGCACCGGATTCGACCGCCTTTCACGCACTCGTTTTTGGCTCTGCCGTTGTCGCAATGCGTGCAGGAGCGAGCGAACAGGTCGACCAGACAGTCTCCGAAGCAGGTCTGAAGAAGAGACTCGAGCGAGCGCGCAGGTTCTGGTTCGTGGTGCAGTGCTTGGACGAGAGAGTACTAGAGCTGGTCGACATCCTCTGCGTCAGTCGGCTGGACAAGATCAGCTTTGTGCGGCTCCGTCAGATGGCTCAGACGCTCTCGAGCCTCACCCTCGCTTCTCGTGTATTGCGGCCGGAAGCAGCGACCACGCACATTAGAGCACTAAACCAATAGTATCATTGTGGCTGGCTAATTCGCCTTCAGAGACAGTCTGTCGTTGAGGACAATTGCGATGCGCGCCTGAGTCCAACGATCGTAGGCAGAAAACATCATTGCCGCAACTTCTAGCTCTGCAAAACATTTCGAGGGATATTAGCTCTAAGACTCATATTCGTCTTGTTGTGCCCGTCGTGAATGCAGCTTCCGACTTCGATAGAGGTGGAGCGGATTGGCTGGACTTCGACCTGTATCGATGCTGTCTGTAAATGGGTTGTAGAACAGGAGGCCGAGGTTGGCGGGGTGCAGGCTCTAGGCCAGCCATGGAATGTTTGCAGCGTCTCTCCTCTTGGGGAACAAGAGGAGAGGCCTGTGACACCCCTGAAACGAGCATCGTCTGGCACATCAGGGGCCGCACTACTCCTCGATCTAGCCACTGTCTACCGAGGTCGGGATGGTCGTTGACTGTGCAGACCTTTGACCTTGGATTCACATAAGATTGACCAGCGTCCTGAAATACGCATACTCATCAGTGAGGCCAGCAAGGCTGTCCCGTCGCAACCTCGGCTGTTGTACGGATCAGAATCTTGTGCGGCACTACTTGTGAGCATAGCGGATTGAGCAGGGCCATTCGTAAGATCTTCTTCCTCCTTATCACCGACCGCAACACGGCCAACAACGTCGGCAAGATCTTCGCTCACCGGTTAGGGTGGAGTTTGGGCGAGATGTTCGTTGGGCAGCCGGCCATAAGTGGGTAATGTCCCTTTCTTTGCTGTCGTCTCGCGTACAGGACTTGAAATGGTAGGATGATTGACACCAGAGCACTGCACCAGAGCACAGTCACCCTGTGCTGCAAGCCACAACCTTAATTGCCGCCTGTCAAGTACGCAGCCCCATCCTCGCGTACCACTGTGATGTCCGAAGATGCACCGCCTGGCATTCTCGTCCAGATGGCGTGCTCGACCCTCAGGCATCGCCATTGTCGGCTGCTCTGCACATACCAGAAGTGCACGGCATCTCCTTCCAGCCTTGCGAAAGATGGCATCACTTGCCGGCTTTCTTGGGAAATCTACATCTGTACATTGAAGTGAATCAAGTCATGACCTGTCCCAGGGGCGCAGAGCATCCCTCCCCATTCTTCTTCTTTTTCTTCCTATTGACCTCCCTTCTCGCCTCTCCCGACATCTTCAGTCGCCGAATATCCATCAAGATGTCGACAGCAGCTTCAGCTCCGGCTCACGATCACGATGAGCGATTGGAGAGAGACAAGGCACGCCTCAAGGTCTACTCCGAGGGCCACAGCGAGGGGTCCAGACCGCTTTCAGGCTCGCTGCATGACATTGGACTGGCACAGACTCCCAGACTCGATCGGAAGCTCCGCTCCTTCCACATTACCATGATCGGCTTCTCTTCTGGGATTGGAACCGGTCTCTTCATCGGTACTGGCTCGGCCTATGCCAGCGCAGGCCCTGCCGGGCTCTGCCTTGCGTATTGCATCGTAGGCACGGTCCTGTGGTGTGTAATGCAGAGCATTGGTGAGCTCGCTACCCTCGTGCCGACGGCAGGTTCATTTCCGCATTGGGCTACACGCTTCATCGATCCTAGCGTAGGCTTCTCTCTTGCCATCAGTTATGGCTATTGCTATTCGATCGCAATCGCCAGCGAGGTCAGCGCAGCCGCCGTGTTGGTCAGCTATTGGACAGATGTATCTCCTGTTTTAGTCATCACATTGGGACTTGCTGCGATCTTAGCTCTGAATTTGACCAGTGTAGAGTTCTTCGGACACAGCGAAGTCATTGCTGGTTCCATCAAGGTCCTCTGTTTCATCGGCCTCACCATCGTCGCTGTGGTGATCACATCAGGAGGTGGCCCAAACGGCAGCAGCAGTGGCTTTCAGTACTGGAATAACCCTGGGCCGTGGACACAGTACAATGACATCGCAGGAAGCACTGGGCGCTTTGTTGGAGTGCTATCTGCACTAGTCAATGCGTCCTTTAGCTTCATCGGTATCGAGACCGTGGTTATCACGGCTGCTGAGTCCATCAATCCACACCGGGACATCCCGCGCGCCGCAAAAAGAGTGACGTACCGTATCGCATTCTTCTATATCCTCAGTGTTCTTCTGATCGGTTTGATCGTAGATCCTCGCAATCCATCGCTCGTCAGTGGCACTGGAAATGCCAACTCGAGTCCCTGGGTGATCGCTATTCAAGCAGCAGGCATCAAAGTCCTGCCCAGTGTTGTCAATGCCTGCATCCTCATCTCTGCTTGGTCGGCCGGGAACAGCTACTGCTGGGTCGGCAGTCGCATCATCCTTTCCATGGCAGCCGATCGCCAATTGCCAGCTGTGTTTGCACGAACCTGGAGAAATGGAGTGCCATGGGTTGCAGTGTCAGCTTCGTGGCTTTTGGACCCTTGGCTTACCTGAGTCTCGGACAGGGCGGACCTTCCCAGGCATTCAGCTGGCTCTTGAATTTGAGCACAGTGGCAGGGCTGATTACTTGGACAGTCCTGTGCCTGTGCTACATTCGCTTCAATGCAGCTCTCAGAAGACAGGGCGTGCCTCGCGATGATCTGCCGTGGCAAGCGCCTTTGCAACCCTATGCCGCTTGGATCGGGAGGAGCAACAATTCTGACTTTCATCTCGGGCTTCTCGATTTTCCTCAAGGGCGATTGGGTGACGTCCAACTTCATCGCCTCCTACGTGGGGATTCCGGTCTTCATCATTTCGACCCTGGGCTGGAAGACAATCAAGAGGAGCAAGTTCGTCCATACGCGCGATGCTGACCTCTGGTCCGGACGCTTGGAAATGCACGAAGCTCAGCAGATCCAGAAGGCTGCGTCAGAGCCTATTAGTGCCTCTGGGCGCGTGAGTAGGTGGCTGCTCTGAGTCTGCTGCCCCTGCAGAATGCGAGAAAGTGGTGATTGAGAGCTTCTGTGTATTCCTGTGGGTCTGTGGTCAGAAGAAGAATCGCGGAACCATTTGTAGAAGCCCGTTGTCGGGTCTAGTGTGTCCATTCCTCAAAGTGATATCATCGTCGCCGCCGCAGTAGGTGCAGAAACAGGTGCGGACCCTGGTAAAGAGAGTGACGGAGACGATGAAGATGGTGAGGTATTCGAAGAAGGCAGACAAGATGATGGCGCAGTTGTGAGGGGCGATCGAGATGAGGGAACGGCAGACTTGCGACTCTACACTGAAGCTTCTGATACGAGTGGGAACGATTGTCCAGCCTACGGGTAGCGAGCATCCCATCCGCCCGTCGTTCTACAGGTTTGTACTCTTGGTGAGCCTTTATACCCTCGCCTCCCGCTCTTCTCTGGCTTCTCCGACAGCCGTTCCTTGCGCAATCTACTCCAAAGGCACCAGGAAGGGCACCGTTCTGCGGCCAGCGGTGAAGACAGCCCACCAAAGAAGGGACGGCAAAAGCTGCATCTTCCTCAAAGAAGACATCGCTGCCGCAGAAGATTATTGACGTCCAGACCTGCATATCCATTAGAGTGCTGCCTGTTGTACAAGGGAAGCAGCCAGATCGCTGACGTTCGTGCAACAAATGATGGGTATGGTCTTGCCGCGCTACCCAAAGCTGGGCGATTACTCCCTCAGCAAGGCGCCGCTCACAGTGCTTGTTGAACAAGCACTGCTTTTCGTACAGTACAGTACAGCACAGTATCTGGAGGTAACTCCTCTCGTCAGTCAATTTGCGGCGGATCAGATCCAAATTCGCAGCCTGACTCAATGTCCAACACTCTGCCTCGCACTTTGTCTGCGCCTGAGCCCAAGCCACAGACTCGCCCACATCAGGCACCAGAGAAGTGTCATGCGGCCACGACCAGATTCTGCAGGTGGCCAAAATCCTTTTGCCCTGGTTGGAATTCAGAGCGCGTGGCTAGGCTAGAAATTGAAGTGCGCTGCTAAAATCTGCTGCAGCTGGCTCAGTACTCACAGTAGAACCATTGACAGATATAGAGAATGAACAGACGAGCTGCTGCTGTTCAGCTTATCAGCGCTTTCCATTGCTGTCACTTTGGATTGGAAGACCATCAGATCTCACACATCAAATTCGACAATGGTTAGTGAGGAACGTGTGGGTGGATTCCAACGCGCTCTTCTTGCATCGATCAGCAAGACTGACCAAGTCGTCCTTTCTCGCAGCATCGGTCGCCTCTGGCGGTGTTCGTAAGGTTTACCATCTGGTGTAGCCAAGGAAGCATAGTGTACATTGACAAACAGGAGAGTCGCGTGCATGTCGATGCGAAGTTCTGTGCGACCATGTACAGCACAAAGGAGGGTTGGATTGACAGCGTCACCGAAAGAGATGGCACCGTATGCCTCGCTGTGACAGCCTCGCATGACCAATACTCCTTTTGACACTCAAATCTAGCCAGATGAGGCTCACACAAGAAGTCTGGCAGCTTGCCTTGCAACTTAGCAGTCTGAGCCTGACGTGGAGCCCAATTTACCCATTTTCAGGCTTTCAAGAAGTCCTAGCGAATGTAATATCTTCGGAAATCGGCCTCCTGCGTGATGCCAACTTCACGGTCAGCGTAGATGCACTGACCATGGGAGAAAAAGCGGTCAGCTCGAATCTCACCGCGCATCTGATTAGGCAACATCGGTTCTGGCGCCAGTTCAAAGAGCCAGTACTGTACGCTCCATCAAGGCTCCTCGTCGGGCCAAGTACAGCCCGAAGACTGCCCATTCTTTAGTGTAACTACAGGCGACAGTACTCGCTCACGCGTTCACAGCCTCTGCACTCTTCCTTTGAGGAGACTGAAGCTCGTGCCATCCGACAACGCGTTTGGGTCTCCTATCCCACGCCCTGTGTCGTCACTTTTGCGCAATCTTTGTCTCGGCGGGAGCCGTGGCAGCGAAGACTCTCGCGGAGAAGAGTCACAGCTCTATACAGTGACATGGAAATGGCCCTACTATGGAGCGGCAAGGGCTCACGTCGTGTGTCTGGCTTTGAGCAGGTTCGGAAGGATTGCCGTGGCCGTGTGCTTGATCTGGCGTGGTAACACTGCGGCTGGTGACTCTTTTCGGGCTCGATTGTGGTGGACTGTCACGACTATGTCCGCTTCATGCCGGCACGTCCGGAAAAGATTGCCACTGAACGCAAATGACAAGAACAAGCTGTAACACCTGCTTCACAGCGAAGTCCGCATGAACCAAGGCGTACTCCGGAGTCTGCCCTCCTAGACAGTACGACTGGCCGGCAAGTCTGAGTACCGCTGGAAGAAGAGGTCGTGAGACGTTGCAAATGAGGCTCGGGACCCTGAAAGTATCTCACCAGTGACGGGAAGTGTCTTCCTCCTCCCCAGCCTCTTCCTCCTCACACTCTTAGACGGCCTCACCCCCGTACAGTAGCGACGGAAAGCACGAGCGTTCAAGAGGTCGATCTCTGGGGCTCAGCAGAGAGAAAGTCAGGTGGCAATGCCGTTATGCAATAGAAGTTATCCAACGTCCTGACTGGTGGGATGAGAAGACAGTGACGTGTCCCTGTCTCATGAGCATGTGTACGAAAGGCAAAGGGACAGGTTTGCAATGACCGAAGCCCCTTGACCTCGTCCTGTGCCGCTGGCAACGATGTGCGGACACTGTCCAGGTGCATGGCGATGCAGTTGCGCACTGGCAGGGCTACCTGCCACCGCGAGAATTTTCTCTTGGCAGCGTCTATCTGTCAACGCGAATTCCGACTGGTGGTCACGTGGCCGCCCTGCAGCATCAGGTGAGCTGGGCTCTCAAATCCCCCGCCGTGGCTCCGCCCCGGACTTTCTGCGGCCCGGGATTGCGACGACGAGACTGTCCGTACCATGCCAGCCCAGCGGAGGCCCGCCGTTGCTTTGCTCCGTTGCTCTCCGACCATTGTGTTTGTCGCGGGATGGGATCTCCAGGCTGCCTGACGCTTCGTCCGGGTACTCAGTCTTGTCCAGCCCACTTTGTCAAAGACCATCTTCCGATCCCTCGAGCCCTCGAGCCTTCGACCTCCCTCCTCATTATCATCATCGCACTGCAACAAGCCTTCCAAGGCATTCGCATGCCTTCCTCAATTGTCAGCTTTTACATACCTCGACACACCTCGCACCTTTCGCACCACTCGCGCCTTTGCAGCCATGGCCAAAGCGCACGCACTACCACTCTATCGCACTTGGAGCAACATCACACCACAACCACTGGCTCGGCAGAGTAGCAGAAGGAAAATCTTCACTACGATCTTCCTCGCATCCCTCACCTTTGCATGCCTCCACCTGAGCTACGTCTCTCTTGTAGACCCACCAGGCTCGCTTGATCATGCCGCCCACGGGCGGACCATGGGACACGTGAAGGAGACCACCCTCAAGGCCTCTCTTGCCACCATGATTGGCGCTTTGTCTACCAGGGCCGACAGCAGCGACAGCAGCAGCAGTGAAGGAAGGACGATCACCGGAGATGGGACAGATGCGGAGGGCGCCGACGACACCATCTTTGCCCACTCACAAGCTCGATTTGAGGTGATTAAAGGCATTCCCAACAGTACCTCTTGCCTTCCCATAGCCACAGACTCTCAACAGGAGGGTACAAAATCGTCTTCCTCCCATGTACGTCCAGCACTCGTATCGTCCGGCCCAAATCACGCCGTCTCCATCGTGGCGGGTCTTTCAGGTGGTCTGATTGGCCTCTTCGTCGCCATCCTGGCTGCATTGGCCTGGCATGGACGCAAGGAGAACCTCAGGAGGTATCCACAGGGCGAAGGCGATGCCGATTCTCTGGATCACCTCCGCAGAGTGAATGTGGTAGACCGAAGACCCTTTCGCGTCGCAGTCTGGGACAGGCAATACCGAAACAGTCCTCGCGCCGGCTGGAATTACATGACGTCACTTGTTCCAGGCCTGCGCATGGGAGAACCGTCTGGATTCAATGCTCCAGGACCGAGCCCCGCCATTGGTAGCTTTTCGATCATTGCCGAACCCAGAGAGGCGGCGCTTCCTAGTCGCAGAAGAAAGGAGCAAAAAGCAGATCCACCCTCTTATTACGGCGAGAGCGAAGAGGTGACCAAAGGTTTGTCGAGCTATGAGCTGGGTCTGAGCGGGTATCACTTCCCTGCAACAGCAGAAACGCTTGACCAGGAATCAGACGTGACACAAGAAAGGTACGAAGGTGATGCAGGCGACAGCTTTCACGAGGAACGTCGTCTCACAAGGATCAGCGAGCAAGATGGGTCAGACACCAGCCCTGCAGAAAGTCCTCATTACCTATCCTCTCCGTCGCCACACTCGACCCACGACCTCCTTAATGCCTCACTGCACGTCAGTGCTCCTGTAGCCGAAGTAGGCATTGTGGGTCACAATGAGCAGCGTGGCTCGTCCTGCGGACACAAGGTCTGGAGGAAATGAGTCAGCGGTAGCCTCATAAGATGTCATATCAACGACGTTGACCCTTTTCCTCGACACCTTTGCCTCAGCCGATGGTCCACCGTCCCGTTACGCTCAAGCATGTCGCTCACGCATCCGCAATCCAGATTCGCATCGCTTTCTCAGCTCCACTGCTGGTCAGCTGAAAACCCAGGAGGGAGACCATACGACTCCCACGCGCTACTTTCATGTGCTGATGCTGCGATGAGGCTTGATCGTTATGATTGCGCTGGTCTTCTGTCTTTCCTCTTCCCCACAGTGGCATCTCACACTGTGTAACAACGTCTTTCCCTGTAATCAACCGTATGGTGGCCAGGCTCCGCCTCTGACCGCTTTGGGCTTGATTTGCCAATTGCCAAACCGTAGGCCGATCGAAACCTAGCCTTTTCTTGCGGGCTCGGTATCGTCTCCTCGTCTCGTCTTCAGGGCACTGACCGCGACGGTCTCCCTATCTGTTACTGTACTTATCGTGTCAGGTGGCCCCGACCCACCCGGAATTCTGACTAGTACAGACGAGCCGCTGGATACTACCCGTCAGTTGCCCCACCGACGCCGCTCGCCAGACGGGTACAGCATTCGATGCCACGTCCGATACAGCGTAGCCCGTCTCTTATTGCTCGTCCCACGTTGTTTGGCATTCCTGCATCTCTCGTCTTTGCAAATGAGCTAGACGGCACTTTTGGAGCGCGATGTCACTGCTGATCAAAGTCCACTTGGTGGCTAGGATCTTTGGGCTGTCCCTCAAGAGGCAGAACCGGATGACCTTAGAAAGACCAAGTGGGCTCGGACCGTCAGCTGGGTGACAGCGCCGTGCGATCTGCAGAATCCCCACCACATTTGCCCTGAGCCTTTGCATCCACATCGACACCGCTGTAGGAGGCTCTGCACGCTCAGAAAGGAGAACCAAGATCTTCACAGCAACAGCGATCTTCCAGGTCGCCTTGAGCATGTGCATGGCACCCTTGCAGATACCCCAGTCCTACCTAGGCTGAGACATGACTCACTCGATCGTCCTGCTACATATCAGGGGGCAAAAGGATGTCTCACGATTCGAAGAAAGTTGCAAGTCGATCGATCTCCTACAGGAATGTCGCCGTACATCACTGCAATGGCGCCGAGGATCTGGCCGACAGTCAATCGCACTGGTGAGTATTTTCCCCGCCATCATCTGCGCTGGCATAGAGCTCAGTGAAGCTACCTCTGCTCCCGTGAGATATGGACGGAAGAGGAGAAGACGGTTCGTGTTATCCGAATGTAACTCATTGTGTATACCTCTCTTCGCGTCGTTAGCGAATGGGTGCCAGCTTCGGTGGCATGCTGGCCAGCGGTATTCGTGCTGCCAAGGAGGCCATCAATGTCTTCGACCGCCTCGAGGTCGTCGAAGAGGAGGTGATCCGCGAGCGTATTTGAGGCAGACTCTCTGATCATGGTGCAGGATTACGCTCAACATTCGATGAAAGGTCCCCTGATCGAGCATAGTCTTCTAACGTGGCAGCACACTGTGGTAGGAAATCCTCAATCATCTGACGATGACTGCACAATTGCACTGACAAAGACTCCTTCCTTTTCTCGGAAGTACGTTGTCGAAGTTGCCGGAGTGACTTTGCAGCCCGTGCCGCTGCTTTGTTTGATGAAGCCTTCTCTTAGTAGCGGGCGACGATTCGCCGCATGTTCCGAAACTGGAGTGAGAGCGAGAGCCATATCAATAAGATGCTGCTATCGCATAGCAGACAGCCTGTGACGGCACTTGTACGATGGACCCTGCCTCCTTCTAACGATCACTAATCTGCTGACCAAACGCCTACACTTACGCCCACAGGCGAGCCTCACCACAAGGCCAGCATGACCTCCACCGCCTTTATCTCCCGAACGCCCCGCCTCTCTCTCGGCGGCTCCGCCATCGCCAAGGACGTCTCCGGCATGACGTTCGGTCTCATGAGTCTGATCCGGATCGATGATAGCCACTGCCCTCTCGAAGACCGAGCCTTTGCGTCCATGCGTGTCTCTGGGGTTGCCCTTTGTTGACGGACGGGTGCCGGACATCCCTACGAGCCTTGGGAGAAACCGCGCGCGAATCGATGTGGCACCGGCGTCGCCTTGTACCATTCTCTCTCCTGATACACCAGCGAACACAGTGAAATTGAGCAAATCTCGAGTGCCAGCTCCCATCTCGATGACGAAATTGAGGTCTGCGCGTGCCCTCCAGATACGTCGGCTACCCTACAATCTTCTCCTGACATCAAAACTTTGACAATACTGTCGGCGTCTGACCGCTCTCACCTTCTGTCCTTCCCTCTGCCCACCTGTAAAGCTTGCATTCGAGCACCGCGACCACCATGACCCCTGTCTAATTCCACGTACAAGCGCAGGCGCAAGCGCAGGCTGGAACGCTACCGTTCAGTATCGTCTTCCGTCTTCTGTCTTCTGTCTTCTGTCTTCTGTCTTTGCGAGGGTTGAGTCTCCATTGGTGGTCTCTCTCCTGTCTCCTGTCTTTGCAAGGGTTGAGTCTCCATTGGTGTTTGCTCTTCTGTCTTCTGTCTTCTGTCTTCTGTCTTTGCGAGGGTTGAGTCTCCATTGGTGGTCTCTCTCCTGTCTCCTGTCTTTGCAAGCGGCGAATGGCCAACTGCTCTGATGATTTGTGAGTTCCACCAGGATCATACGCATCAGACCGTGGTGAGGTCCACGTTTCGGTCTACGGGACAATACGTCCATTTCTGGAGTCCAGCCTGATTCGGAAAGACCTGGGACGCTGCTAGGGGAGACTTTGAAGTGGGACTTGACGGCATCTAGATAGGCTTTGCTGTCTTGCTGACCCGCTGCGGAAGACTCATCGGAATTGATGGGCGGTTGAGTGATGTTAGGGGGAGGATTGGGTCCTTCTTCTCCTCTGGCTCTTCTTTCCGCATCGATCTTCTTGATGACGTCCTATCCAGGATGGACAATGTGACTCTTGGAGATGGACCTGATCTTGTTCAGGACCAATTTCTTCTGCCTGGCCAGCATGTCATGTACATCGAGGTACTTGACACGAGGGACCATGCTACATTGCATTAAGGTACCACCTTCGTAGTCTTTGATGTAGCCTACCCATACAGAGCGAGGTAGAGATTTCCTTGGTGAACCCTTGCTTCTTGAAGTACCCGATGGCATAGTTGTCTGCATACGTCAGAAAATGCATGACGTCTCCGGACTCCTTGACGTGCTCCTTGAGATGGTTCATCAGATGTTGACCGTACCCTTTGACCTGCTGACTACTGTCGATGGCACAGAAGACAATCTCTGCGAACTTTCTCGAGTTGAACGGCCGATAGGTGATGCCACCTACGACTTGCAGACCACGCTTGACGATGGCCATGGAGACGTGATTCTTGTCTAGTACCAGTCGGGTGATGTATTGCCTGGGCATCTTGGGCAATTGTCGCTGGAAGATGTTCTTGAGGCCGGTGAGGATGATCAGTTCCGCCGGCGTTGTCGCGGAGAGGTGAGCATTGGACACGACTCGGAACTCGATGAGACCGGTCCGCTCCTCGACGACGGCAGGTCTCTCTCCTTTGGGTAGTGGAGCCTGACAGTGAAGCAAGCAAGCAGAGCCTGTCAGTCGAAAAGCCTTCCCTTACGCTGTACGCCGCGATATCTCTGAGCTCACCTCTTCCAGCGCCTCTTGTTGCTCCATCATATCGATGCTGATACCTCCCGTGACCACATTCAGATCCGCTCGAGGCTCCGCTCACTTCTTGCGCTGCGCCTCCTGTTGTTCTTCCAACTCCTGCTGCGCTCTGCGGTTTGCCTGCTCTAGAGCCTCTTCTGGACCCGTCGCCTGGTCTGCAACCCCTTTGGACGATTGCACGGGGTGTTTGCTATGACCCTGCCCCTCTTCTCCGTCGTCCTCCTCCTTTATAGGTCTGTCTGGGCTCTTCCCCACTTTTGCTTTCTCGGCATCGCCTTGCGAGACCTGTTCTAGGTCATCCTCGAGGGAGACTGCTGTTGGAGGCGAGGCGGCGGTCTGAGAGCCTGCCCGCGAAGGTCCGCCGATGGAGGCAGGGGGCGTGGTGAAGGGCGAGTCGTCTGCCAGCTTCCACTTCTTGCTCGGTGTAGGGGACCGCCTGGTCTCAGTCAAGGGCAAGTCGGGACTGCTGGATCGGCTTGACTGCACTGGTGGAGGTGGATTCTTCGCGCTCGACCCGCTGGCTCCATCCATTTTGACCGGCGAAGCTCGATAGAGGGGTACCAGCTGCTTCTGCAGCGAAGCCTGGTCCTCGTCACTGTGGGCGAAATCGAGAAGTTTCTTCTTGTCCTCCAGTAGCTCGTCCAGTCTGATGGCGACCTTGATCCTCTGCGTCCTCTCCTCTTCTCCGCCCTCGGTATCGCTCAGCTGGCCATGCATCCCTACCTCGTGACCGCAGACGCCGCACTTCTCCCATGACTTGGAGCACTCGGCCTCTCTGATCGCCTCGTCCTTATCCTGAACGGATTTAGCTTCGACATCGGACTCAGGGTTCGGCTTGAGACCTCTGCAGGAGCAGCCACCATCGACTGCCGAGCATGGGAAATGGCGGGCGACCTTGAGCAATGCTTCGGACGAGGTCAGGTCTTGCACCCGGCGTGCTCCAGAGGGGTAGACGAGGTTGGAGGCAGAGGTGTGTGTCGGGATGAGGACACCCTGCGAGCAGGCGCTCTGCGTCGAGGTGGCATCGCTGCTTCCGCAGCTGCTGAAGGTTCCTTGCAGCTTCTGTCCCTCTTTCTTGGATAGCGAGTAAAATCGTCGAGAAGGGGCAGCGTCAAAGTCGACTGGGCTTCCCTTGCGTATGTTGCCGCACTTGCCTCCAGGCGGAACGGCGACGCGGGTCGACTCGACTGTCCGTGAGCGTGAGGCGGCGGTGGCGGTGGTGGTGAGGAGTGTGGAGGCGGTGTGCAGTTGGTGATGGTGGAGGAGCAGCAGCAGCAGCAGCAGCAGGAACAGGAACAGGAGGCAGTTCACTCGTCTTGTTCAGTACCATCCTGCTCATCCTAACACCGACGACTGTCCTGCATCTCTTCGTCTGTGGACGTCCACGTCGCCATGGACGCCAGCACCCGCCACCTCGTCGAGCGCATGCTCGCCGATGTTCACTTCCTGGCCCAGCAGGGTCACATCAAAGGTCAGTGTAGTGCGAGGGGCAAGAGACCACCGTTCCAGCGGTAAATGCTCGCCGGGTGGGCCAGCTTGGCTGTACGAGAGATCGGAAGGCTGACTTTCATCGCCTTGTCTCTTCGAATCTTGGGCTCAAAAGTAAAAGACTATCAAGCCAACACGATCAGGGCTCAGCTCGATCCCATTCTCCAAAGCTCCGCAAGTCCTGCTGCTGCATCCTCCCAGGCCTCTACCTTGCGACCAAGTCTCGCCGCCTCCTCGCCTTCTTCCTCCTCTTCCTTCCAGCAGAAGATCAACTCGAATACGTCTTCGAAAGCAGACACGCTAGCGGCTACCGCAAGGAACAAAGTCCCTCCCCCTCCACCACCTCTCCAGTCTGGAATCCAATCGCCATCCACGCCAGCCGTCGCTGCTGAGGAGATGCCAACGAGGGATCTGGTCAAGGCTCTCTGGACGTTCGATGCTGCTGGAGGCGATGATGAAATGCCGTTCGAGGTGGGAGATATCATCGAAGTTACCGATCGCAGCGATGCGGATTGGTGGAAGGGCCATGTGAATGGTAGAGAGGGAGTTTTCCCGTGAGTTGCATTGTGGAGATGACAGGGAGATGGCGACGGATCGAATGACCGGCTGATCCCTGTGCTCTCCCTTGACCCTTTCAATAGATCAAACTACACTGAGCCGCATCAAGGCACGACATCCCTCCCAGCATTTCCACCCTCTTACCTCTCTCAGCCATCCTCGTCCTCCGAAAAGGCCGCAGTCGCAGCGAACCCATCTTCCAGATGGCAACCACCGAAGGCTCATTTCTCTTCAGGAGGACCTATCCCACCACCTTCCCCCATGGGTCAAACCTCTGCCAAGTCCGGGCAATCGATATGGCTGCAGCCCCGCCTGAGAGGTATAGCCGACATAGAAGAGGCGATTGGCGGCAAGCAGCTCGGAGGTGGTCAAGGTCGAAATCTTGCGACTGTCTCCGTCGCTGACGGGGAATGAAACCTGATCGGATCCCGGCTTGAGTCTTCGGAGAGACCAAGGCTCGGCGCAAAGCCTCAACGAGCTGAAGAGAAAGTCCGAGTCCATGTTTTCCAGAATGCCAGGATAAGGTGCATCAGGGATGAGATCGTCCAGTGTGCCGTTATAGAGCTTTGTGTAGTCACTCAGCGTCTTGAAACCTCCCGAGGCCAGGTTCTTCGGTACAGCTTTCTGCATTCTTTCGGTCAAGAGCTCGGCCCACGCAATGGTCTCGTTTCCAAGCGTCGTCGTGTCATCTGCGGCGGTGGCTAAGCCCAGAGTGCCGGCCGGATACCACGGTTGCTGTCCTCCCACGTTGATATCTGGGCCATAAAGATAGTTTGCTTGGGTATAGAGAAGCTTTGCTCGGCGGCTGGCATATCCAGAGGCTCCAGAAAGAGGGTGGTAGGCTAAAGTGTAGTCCAGAGACATTGCTTGCAGATGAGACCGGCGCTTTGAGACCTGAAGTGTTGAGCGAGAGGCTATCGGTCGCACCTAGTCTGTCGGCGACGTGAGTAGCCTGAGAGGGCAGGATAATCAAGGAAGCCAGCGTCCAGATGAACAGCAACCATGCCGGTGGCATCATCAGAGCAAGCGAAAGTGAACTTGCTCCGAGGGACGTGGTGACTATCGGACTGTCCTAGTTGTGGTGCGCGCCTAAACTCAGGATATGAGGGCAGTAGCAGCCGCGGCTCTGAGATCCCGGATACAGCCTATGCGTCGGGGCTTTGCACCCCTGCGTGTCGTGAGCCTTCTTAAGGAAGGGTCGAGCAGGGTACGCAAGGGGGCCACAGCAGCCTTATAGGCGCAACAGGGAGAGGTAGATGCTTGTGGTAGTTGGGATGAGAGGGTCGAAGTGGACTGGGCGATGTCCTCGTGCAAGTGCCGGGCGAGAGCGGCGTAAGTGTTGCCAACTAGGTTCCGAACGCCTCCACCGTCACACGGAAGCCCGAAGCGGGGGATCAGAAGTACAGCCGTGCGGCTTGGGACACAGTGCTCTCCATTGGGCAATAGGGACATTTCACCCGTCTGTACGAGCGAAGATGACAAAAGCAACAGAAGGATGAGATCAGTCGCCATGTCCGATGCTTGGCCCCTTTAGCGACGCCGCGAAAGACGACCGTCAGCTATGGCTCGTGATCCACTCACCCGTGTCCTCGACCCAGTCTGGCCAAACTTCCGGCACACACAACGTGGCCACAGTTCATCATCATCGGTGGTTGTCTTCGGTGGCTTGCTCCTTGCTCACAGGACAGGTGAAGGTGGAGTGGAAGCGGAGGTGAGATGGCAGAGGAATGTCGATCTTTGCAGGAGGAGGATGGAAAGGAACCATAGTGAGTCTCCGCGTCGCACCTCAAGCTCTTTATCGCTACTCACCGGAAGCTCCTCTGCCTGACTCCACTCATTGCCTCGTATCTTCATGACCTGTCTGACTTTCATGATCTTCTGCAGGGCGCCGCCCGTTCCTACTTCTACCGCAATCTTCAGAGGAGGATCGCGGGCCAGCTGATTGCGGGCACAGAACTCTGCCTGGAACACGGGCTCCAGAAGTGCCGAGTGCATCCTGTTCGCATCCAGGAAGCGATGATAGACCAGGGGGACTTGTTGGTGTAGGCGAGCGAGATAGTGAGATGACGACCCGGCGTCGGGATCGGTGAGACCGGTCGGAGGAAGGAAGAGAATGAAGGTGTATAAAGCTTGAAGTTCACTCAGTTGGGAAGCCCGATGATGCCCGAAATGCTTGCGGCCGTAGTGCATGGCCTCTTCGATCGGCGAGTAGAACGATGCACTGGACGAAGGTCGCGTCATGGTCACATTCTCTCCATCTGAATCGGTCGCCATGAGACTCGTCGTCACTGAGGCTCCTGATAGAGCAGGAGCACCTATGGCAATGCGAAGGAACTGCGACCGTTGAAGGGCGAACTCTAGCTGAGACGACCGGCTCTCTAGGAACGGTCGATTGACCTGAGCCCACTCAATGGCTGGCTGAAGGTGACCAGAGGTGAGAGCTTGGGAGATGCTCTCCAGCTGCGAGTACACCTCAGAGGGGGGCAGAGGAAGTCCAGACTTCTTTGGATAGGGGGACCGACATGATCATCGGGCTGTGAGCTCACGTTGTACCACCCACGCCTTCAACATACTACTTACCTGCGAGAGCTGCTGTGCTGCATCCCACTCTCCCATTCTGAGCAGATGATCCATGACCACAGCTTCCAACGCTTGCTGAGCTTCATCCCCCATGGATAGCTTTGGGTTCGCAATGCCTTCGACAGAAGTAGTGAACTTCTTGTCGTATGCTTTCCCTGACCTGGCCAAGGCATTGTACACTTCCTTTGTCCGATCGTTGAAGGCCTTCTGAGAGCGAGCTATGGCAGACTTGGTCTCCGCCAAGACTACTGGCGCCGAGGGCGCAGTTGTTGAACCCGATTTCAACGCAGACTGAATGGTTTCCAATGACGTGAGAAGCTCATCGAGTATTTCTGCGACTGTGGTCGTAGTGGACGATGATGCGCTGGTTGAGGAGACTCGAGGGCGTGCAGTGCGCCGTGTTGAGGTGGGGGCAACTGGGTACAGGACTGGAAGTTTGGTGATGACCTTCTCCACCTCTTTCTCGATAGCGTCCATTTCCGACAATGGGTGTCGTCAAGACTGACCGCCTCTCACTGTTCTTGGGGGATCGATTGGCGAGCAAAAGGCTTATGCACAGGGAGCAACAACCATCAAGGGTCCTTTGGCCTTGAACCTGAGATACCAACAGCCCCGATATCCTCGGAACGGAGCCAGGTCCCACTCCACTCCACTTGGGGCACGGACGTAAGAAGTCGAGACGCTTGGGAGGGCGGCAGGCTCTACCTACCTACGCCACCCTTGGTCCCTGACCAGGCACGTCTTCCTGTTCTCCCCTCTTCGCCTCTGTGCTTGATCGAGACAGAGTGCAGTGATGACAATCGACTCTTGTCCAGCCTCGACAGTCCCAGTCGCTCTCTAACCCCTCTTCTCCCGCACAGCTTCCTCTATCCCTTTACTTCCAAGGAAGCCCTTCGATACAGCCTTGACTTCCGAGATCCAAAAGGCAGCTACCTCGGAAGGATGGGACGATGCTCTGACGGCATTCATCCATCTGCTCAATGACGGTACTACCAAAGCGCACGATGTCGTGACGGACAGGGAGGATGATATCGCTTGCAATCTGATTCATGCTATCTTGTAAGTTCGACCAGTGGAACTTTTTCAAAGACTTCCATACCCCCTTCCGGTCTGACTTGCCTACTATCGATCATCCTCTCCTCCTTTCCCTCTGCCCTTCTTCTTCCTCTTCCTCTTCCTCCTCGACCTCACGCTACTCCCAAGCTCGTTCTCAGGCCAGTTTCCTTTGTAGATCAGATCCAAACCTTGACTTCCGCAAAGGGTGGAGCTTCTTCCCCTTGCGGAGCTAAGAATCTGTTGGAAGAGGTGAAGAGCAGGCAGGAGGGGGAGTTGAAGACGTTGGTTGAGAGTCTGTGGGAGGAGAGGTTGGGGAGGACCTGAAGAGAGAGGGAAGAGGGAGGGAAGAGCGAAGAATGTTTACTGCGGGATGGGTCTGTTGGAGATGTTGCTGTATCGTGTTTTTACTGTGTTGATGATCGTCCCACACCTTGTATAAGTATGCTTCGTCTGTGCTGTTGCTTCCATGTAGCCATGCTGGTCCACATGTCTCACCCGTGTCTCAAGTCTTCCGCATGACTATAGCGAGGAAGAACAGCAGTGAGCATTATAACGTTGCGGGAACGAATGGGAAATGCGGCTGACCAATGACGAGTTACAAATACAACAGCCAGTCCAGAATTAATCCTCTTGGGACGAACGAAAGAAAACTTTACTCCCTCATCCTCCTTTCGATGTTCCACCCCATCCCAGTTGAGAATCTCTAGTGCTTCTCCTGCATCATCTTCTTCCTCTGCGCATCCTCCAACTTCAAAGCCCTCTCCACACTACGATACTTCTTCTCCACTTCCAACGTCTCTTCACCACCACCACCACCATTTCTAGAAGAAATCTTAGCATTCCTCCTCTTCAACTTGAACCTCCTCCACTTCAACATAGGTCCATCCATAGCTTTGGCGATGGGCTCGATCAAGACCAACTCCCATACGAAGATGTACACCGTCTGGATCAGGACCACGCCGAAGATCAATCCCAAGAAGGAATACAGGATCTCGAAGAATCCATACAACTTCTGCATGCCGTTGCCATCTGTATTGGAGAAGAGGATGGCTAGGGAGACGGTGAATAGACCGACGAGAGCCAAGACCAAGAGGTAATTTCGATAGACTGGTTCACGATGAGGAGGACCGATGTTCCATACCAGACCTGCCCAGACCAGAGTGAAGAAGTTGGTCTTGGCCACTACCGTCGAGTCTTGATCGTCCAGGACTAGATCGTCTGGGTCTACATCGGGAGCCTGGTACCAACTCTGCTCGTGAAGGACTATGTAGGGCACCGTCTGAGCGACGATCAGGAAGGTCACCGAACCGAAAAAGGAGAGCATGACTCTTCGTGTGATGAGGAGACATGGGACGAGACATGGACAACGCCTTGGCAGGTCTACCGTAGGACATGGCAATGGCGATACAGAAGACTTCGAAGATGTCGATGTATAGATAAGAGGCGTTGTCAAACGAAGTGGCCTGACCGTGGAGGAAGATGACCGAATAGTATTCCGAGATGGCGTAGACGGCCATGAACAAGAACATAGCCACCTGAGTAGCCAGCGCGTTACGACCTTCCTTGATGAGGGCGGTCAAGCTGCCAATGGTATCGTTGCCCGACGTGAAGGGGGCAGCGACACTGGCCTCGGCCTCAGACAAGGAGAGACCGACATCGGCGGCCTTCAAGGCCCCGGTATCGTTGGCGCCGTCTCCGGTGAAGGCCACAGTGTGACCGAGCTTCTGGAGTTGTTCGATCAGCTCGGCCTTCAGCTCGGGATTGAATCGAGCAAAGACGGCAGCTCGGACCAACAAGCGCGAGAGCGTCTCTTGCGAAGCATGCGTCAACAGATGCGTGAAGACATCGCCAGTCAAAGCCAGACCGACTTGGGACAGGGACAGGGAAGGATCTTTTGGCGTCAAGGAGTAAGGGTCCAAGCCCGTCTCGGAGCCAGCCTCTGAGCCTAGCGGCAGATCGATATCGCTCCAGATCAGCTCGGTGGGCTGATTGACGAAGGTACCACCCCTACTGCTGGCCTGCCCCGCCGTCGAAGTGCGTTCCTGGCTGTTGGCTTCCGGAAGACGAGGCACAAACACGGGCTGACCGGTAGCAATGAGGTTACACTGCCTTGCAATGGCAATAGCAGTATCGACAGCATCTCCCGTGCACATCTTGCAAGGAATGGAAGCCTGCTGCAACTCCTCGATAGCAGGGCCGCTCATCTCTTTCAGCTTGTTCTCGAAGAAGAGCAGATGCAAAAAGTTCAGTTGGGATTCGACAGAGTCTCGAGAGAGGCGTTGAGAGCCATTGTAAGACAGGGAGACCTTCTTGTAGGCAAAGGCCAAGACTCGAATTCCCTTTACAGTGGCGTCGTGCAAGACGTTGTGATAGCCCTCTGGGATCGTAGCGGGGTCACAGAGTGGGGCGAGGGCTTCTGAAGCGCCTTTCACGTAGTTCCTGGCTTTCTCCACGGAAGATCCTTGCGTGACGACCGACATTCGTCGCAGAGCCGGGCTGAATTCGAACTCGCGAAGCAGGGCGGCGGAGGAAGTGCCGTCTGCGGAGCGAGCGCAGGTTGCTTTGGGTTGCTTATCACCGACTTCGACGTGGACGCCTTCTAGAGGACGTGGTGACTCTTCCATCAACCAGCCTGTCCAAGCAAGCATGCTCGTCTCCAGAGGATCACCCAGCGCCTCTCCATCAATGACGGTCACATCGTGCGTGACTGCCATGGCTTCGACCATCTTGACATCATGCTCGTCTTCTTGCACATCTGACACTTTCTCAGCCAGCTCGCCCAGTCGATTGACGCGCTCGCCCGACGGCAGCCTGACACCCCTGACATCCAGTCCCCCTTCGGTCAAGGTTCCTGTCTTATCGAAGACGGCGATGAATACCTTACCAGCGACACTGATACGCTGTGGAGCAATGCAGTGGATGTTCTGCCTCTTGAGCCTGTTCAGAGCGAACGTGTGGGCAATGGATAGAGCAGCGGGCAGAGCAGGAGGGATGCAGATGGTGAACAGGTCGATCAACCGCAAGGCGATCTCACCGCCCGAGACGCCCTTCTTGACGAAGTTGATGACACTGCCGATGAAACCAATGCAAGCCATGATGGTGAGAATGAGGATGAACTTGAAGGCATCACTGTAAAACTTGGACTCGATGGGCTTGGTGAACAGCATCATCTTGACCAGACTTCCCTTTGTGCTCGACCATCCTGTGGAAAGAACAATTGCTCTGACCTCGGCATCCTGGGCGTCCTCCGGAACAGCTCGAAGTAGCAATTTTCCTCCCCACAGCATGCTCTTCTCGAGTTCTTGCTCGTTCTGTGTGCCCTCCATGACTTGACTCAGCGTGGCAGGCTTGATGGCTGTCTTGGAACTGGGCGTACTCTCTCCCGTGAGCATGGCCTCGTTGGTAACAACAGTGGCAGAACTGATGAGAGCCATGTCAGCGGGCAGCGTCTTACCCAGCAGAGAGGATGCCGACACAATGTCGCCCGGCACGAGCTCGCCAGACGAGATGGTCTGCCAAGTCGCCTCCGCCACCGCCGCAGTCGACTCGTCGGAGGTCTTCTCGTCTGTGGTGGAGGCGAAGGTGGCAGCATGGACTTTTGGTGCAGCTCGGACAACGTCGAGAGGGACTTCGTACCTCGACATCTTCCGAAGCTTCTCTTGCGACAGCTTGGCTTAGAACACCGTCGCAAAGATACCGAGGACCGACAGGACGATGATGACTGCCGCATAGCCCTGGTAGGTATCGTAGAACCAGAGGTCGCATGCAATGAAAGAGAAGAGATAGAAGGGATGCAGCGCCTCGCCGATGGTCAGAGAGACGAGAGATCGACCCTTGACGTCGATGATGTTCAGACCGAACAAGCTCCTGCGGAAGTTGACTTCCGCCTGTCCAACGGCCTTGGCGCCGAGGTGATACAGGCCGCGTCCCTCCACTCCGTAAGGTGGACCCATGCCGAGGAGGGAGCATGCCACGCCAGTGGAGTATGTCGGAAGTTGAGGATGTGACGGTTGGAGATGGGCTCCTGCTCGTCGACACGATTGAGCGTCCTGCGGGAGCCATGGGCAGCGTCGTTCGGCGTAGTGAAAGGTAGGAGCATATTCGGCGTGAAGACTTTGCTAGACGGTACGGCAGTCGGGAACGTTCCGACCTCGAGAACCTGCCTCGACGCCTCCTCTGAGGGGATCTTCATGGTACAACGAACCTTCTTCTTGTTGCCAGCCAAATCTTGGGGTGACGGCGGGTCGGTAGTCTCGTAGATCCACTTGATGTACAGCGCGGGCGACCAATAGCCGGCGATCAAGGCGAGGAACCCCAGGGAGAAGATGGATCCGATGATGTACAGGATGAAGCTGAAGGTCTTGCGTCGAACGAGATTGATCTGCATGTGAAACTGGACAGGCAGGTAGACGCTTCGCGTCCCCTTGTTGTCTCTCTCCGCGCTGACATCAGGCAACGAATCGAGCTGAACGGCTACATGAGAGGGGATGGAGAGGATCTTCTCCTTCTCGTCTTGTGAAGAGGACGACTTCCTCTCCTTCTTCTCCAGATAGCTCTCCTGGAGCGGAGCATCCCTCGTCACGCCCGGAACCAGATGACCACTGGCGGCCAAGGTGGAATTGCCTTCCCTGATGCTCGTCGTCCTGCTGTTGGCACCGAGAGGGTAATCCCTGGCGAACCTGTTCAGCGCCTTGCCCTTTCCCGACGCCGTTGCTTGGGCGGCCTCCCACGCGAGCAACTCAGGGTCGTCTCCCTCTACGAACGTGAAGGCCTGGGTGGGGGCTTGCTGCGAGGGAGCCGATGTTGTAGCCGCCGAGGGCACAGGCTGCTGCGACGAGGCCATAAGACGACCGCTCTGACCGATGTGAAGCGAGATGTGTTGCTGTTGCTAAGCGCAATTGGACTTCACTGTTGTACACTAGGCAGGCCCGATGCGCCCAAACCCACGTCTAATGGTCGATGATGGCGAGGAACAGGAGGGAAAAACAGGCAGTCGCAAAATGGCAAGAAGGAAAGGCAGGCAGGCCAGGCCATTGCCCAGAACCAGAAGCAGGGAAGCAGAAGCGGCGGAAGCAGCAGAAGCAGAAGCAGCACCTCCAAAGCCAGAACGGTTTCTGCCTCCTTTGGGCGTTCGCTTCCTCCAAGCTCGGGAGGGGCATCGCATTTCTGGCTGCCCTCTTTTTCCGGCGTCCAGCCCTCTCCCCCTGCCGCAATCTGCCTCTGCCTTTCCCTGGGCGGCGGAGAGGGAAAAAATGGACACGGACGCGGCAAGCCAGAAGGGAGGATCGGCAAGGCTGGTCATCGGCAGGCCTCGTCCCAACCAGAAGCGACCTGGCGTTCGGCCAGGAGGGCGGCGGCAATCAGCACACAGAGAGAGAGTGAGTGAGCCCCCGCCAAACCGGACTGACTGCCGTAGGCCCACCGCCAGCCAAATTACGGTCGGGCACAGGCACAGACAGAGAAGGAGGGGGAGAGAGAGACACGAGGCTCGCGTCCCCCCTCAACAGTCGTGTGAGCAGAGCAGAACAAAGGTGCCCCCTCTCTCTCCACGCAGCCAGTCAACTCGAGACCCACACACAGACTCTCTCTCTCCCTCTGACGGGCGCCTCAACCGTACGAGGGAGCTGCGGACAAGGACATTCCCATGGCTTCCACCAGTCCAGTCGGACTCCGTCATCGGATCGAGAGGATCTTGGACTATACCTACATCGGATTCTTCGTGGTCCATTTCCTGGCTTCGCTGCTAGTAGATGGTGCGGCAATCGATCGGGAGTGAATGCAAAACAGACAATAGCTTGGGTACTCTACTGACGCATCCTCCAGACCGCGCTCCTCGAGATGTGCCCTTTTTGTTCTCTTTATAGCTCAATACTTCTACCGTCCATCTCTCGTACCGCATTGGCTGGCCGACGTCAAGGCAGGCTATCTCAAGGATAGCAACGATCCCCTCTTATCCTCGCTGGGCTCCCCTGAATCGGCGTGGTTCACAGCAGCTGTGATCCTCGAGCTCGTCGTTCAGTGGCCGTGCTTCCTCCTCGGCGCTTGGGCATTGTGGAACGGCCAGTGCTCATCAGGACCAGCCCTATCAGTCTGACCCCGTGTTTTTTTTTATGGCGGGAAGCAAAGGAAGGTGCCTTTCTGGCAGCGAAATGTCTTACTGACAGCTAATCTCGTGTGACACGCCGACCTCTCTCTCTCCTCTGATCAAATGTGCTCCGAACTCCTTATCCAGACAAGATCGCCATCTATCCTCTCCTGATAGCCTACGCCTCTTTGGCCGCCTCTTCCACCCTCTTCTGTCTGGTGCAAGCCTTGTCCGGTCCGACTTCCCACAGCTTGAGTGACACCAACCGTCAAGCCATCTGGCAGGCCTATGGTCCCTTTCTGTTGTTGCCTACCATTTTGCTGGTGGATATGTTGTATCGTTGACATGGCATCGTCGCTCGAGCGACCCGCCTCGACGGATCAATGGCACTGGCCAAGGATACGAAAACGCAATAAGACGAAAAACATTCATCAGCTCAGTAGGCTCAATTTTTTACCGGCGTATGACTGGCCTTGAGTGACTGACCGACTGCAGTGTATCTTTCACGCGGGCCCACGGTGCCCCTCCGGGCGGCGTTGACGTCCGAGTCGGATGTTTTCCCCGCAACCGCTCGTGCCGGTCAATTTCCCCATGAGTCTGACTGACTGAGGGGGGGATCGGGGCGCGCCTTGCCCCGCTTCTCTTGTCGGTACAACATCATCAAAGGCTCATCGCTGTGAGAGTTCCTCCCTCTTGTTCCATTGATCATATCATCGTTCATCCCATCAACAGAAAGGAGAAACAGACAGCATCTTGTACATCATGAGAGCCGAACAAGGCCATCAATTCCCCCCTATCCCCCTCCACAACCCTTTCCGTTCCAATGCCCCTTTACAGAGACTCCTACTCCGTCTACTGGGTGAATCACCTCATTTGGAGACCATCTTCAACAACTTGGACCTCTTGGCGGATCGATGTATCGGAGAGCATGCCCTATCTGCCAACAAATTGAAGGGAGTGGAAGATGAACCTAGGTTGATCCAATATGATGCTTGGGGGAGGAGGATCGATGAGTTGAGGACGGGGGAAGGGTGGAGAGAATTGAAGGCGGCTACGGCAAAGGAAGGGATCGTTGCGGAGAGTTACCCTCTTCAGAAGGGAGATCATTCCACTTCTCCTTCTTCGCAACAGCAACGTCCCAAGGGATACTTGGGAAGAGACCAATTAGGAGCAGATGCAAGGATCTACGCCTTTGTCAAGATCTTCATGTTCGGTCCCTTTTCCAAATTGGTCCTCTGTCCCATCTCCATGACGGATGGAGCCGCTCGCGTCTTGGAACTGGCTGGAACACCGGATCAGAAACGAATTATCTCTCTACTGACCCATGCCGATCCGACAAAAGCTTGGACGGCAGGGCAATGGATGACGGAAAGACCTGGTGGATCGGATATCAGTCGAACGGAGACTACGGCTCGACCTGTGGCGCAACGTAGCGATGGCAACTATCGATCTGGAGATTCCTTCTTACTGGACGGATTCAAATGGTTCTCCAGCGCAACCGATGGAGATATCGCCCTAGCTCTGGCCAGGACCGATGCAGACTTCTCCAAAGGATCTCGTGGTCTATCCCTCTTCCTCTTGAAGGTTCGAGATCCTCAGACGGGGAAATTGAATGGCATCCGAGTGCATCGATTGAAGCAGAAGTTGGGTACCAAGTACCTCCCCACGGCTGAATTGGAATTGGACTCCTGTCAAGCCGAATTGGTAGGGACGTTGGGTCAAGGTGTAAAGATCATCTCTTCCGTCTTGAACGTCACTCGACTCTATTCCGCCGCAGGAGGCGTCTTCACCTTGACCCATGGTCTACGTCAATCTGCCAGCTTCAGTCTGACCAGACAAGTCGGTCAGAAGCAACTCTCGGAATACCCTCTGCATACGCAGTCCTTGTTTCGATTAACCGTGTTACAGAGGGCGTTGCAACAACTCTTCTTCTTCAACTCGGGACTATTGGGCAAATCCGAAGCGCAGACGGCCAACAAGAGGGATCTCACTCTGCTTCGTCTCTACACGCCAGCTCTGAAAGCCTACACGGCCATTCGAGCTTCCGAAAGTACCTTGAGCCTGTTGGATTCCTTTGGAGGGCAAGGATACATGGAAGATTCGGGATTGGGCATCGCGGAATCCTTGAGAGATTTGGCAGTGGAGAGGGTCTGGGAAGGGACCATCGAGGTTTTGGGGATGGATGTCGTCAGGGTGGTGATGCAATCGAAAGGGGAAGCTCTCTTCGTCTTGGTCTCCGATCTCAGAGAGAGGCTCTCTCACCTGATGCAAGGTGACAACGAAGGGGAGAGTGACGTCGTCACTCTCCTACAGGGTGGCGTCGACGAGTTGGAACGAAGTAGCAAGATCCTCCTCAAGACCTTTACGGATCGTAACTTGGCAGGCAGTCTAGACTATCGATTTGCCGCTCCCCTCTTGGAACTCATGATGATCCTCAATGGTGGGGCGTTGCTTCTGGAACAAGCCGGTTGGACGAGAAAGCAACTCAAGAGTCAACAAAAAGCTAGTCCATTGGTCCCTCTGACGGAGGATATTGCCCTGGAGGAAGCCCACATCGCTCGCACGTGGGTCATGGAGGAAGGAGAATTGGCACAGACGTTGACCAAGTTCAAGACTACGGTTGAGGAGAGGGCTCGAGGAGGAGCTGTCAAAGACACTTCGTTGGACCTACAGCATCGCATCGTCTTTACCGAAGTGTTGGATCAAGCTAGGCAAGCGAAGTTGTAGAACGCAGGAGGAGATCGAGATCCACGGAGTCAACCGCAGGAGCTCGAACAGCTGGCAAAGACCTTGACAAGCTTGAACGAGTTCTATGACAATCTCAGACTCTCGACTGGCAAAGCAGCTCCCTCGCCGAACGAGGCAGACTTCAGAGCGTACCATCTCATCCCCAACCTCTTCAATCCCGAAGTCTTGCGATTGGTCGAGCTACTGCCAGAAGCCATCTTTGACGCACCAGTCCTGCAGGCGGCGATCCGACTTCGAAGCTTTGCTCAACGTTCGAATAGAGGCGGCTCCAGTCGAGCCAACGCACTCAATACGGTTGCGCCCATGTATTTCGTCAGCCGCTTCTTCCCCGAGATCCGGTTCGGGCGTGTTCCATATCTGCTAGCTGCGATGTTAGAGAACAAGTTTGGCGATGTCCGAAGCCATAGCAGTGATCGTCTTGTCATTGGTCTTGTAGTGCGAGGGTCAGGATAGTATCTGTGCGAGGGCGAGGATCTGGTATCCATCTATAGTATCGGTCTTGTATTGGGTTGCGAGGGTTGGGAAGGGCAGAGTAGTGTCTTTGCGAGGGTCTGGTATCCATCTATAGT